>NC_083766.1:52952170-52984670 GCF_963514075.1 Conger conger | reverse complement strand
TGCTGAAATCCAGCCTGACACACAGGCCTCTCTCTCTCTCTCTCTCTCTCTCTCTCTCTCTCTCTCTCTCTGTCTCACTCAAATTCAAATTCAAAGTGTTTTATTGGCATGACGGAATTTACATTGGTATTGGCAAAGCATGGCAAGGAACATATAAACTGTCATATAACACAGAGTACAAACATAATAATAATAATAGTAGCATACTAATAATAATAATAATAATAATAATAATAATAATAACATACTAATAATGAAATAATAACAGTCAAAATAACAAGTGTGCTGATACTAAACACGTGTGTGTTTGTGTATGTGCATATATGTATGCATTTATCTCTCTCTCTCACGCCCTCACTCTCACCCTAACTTTCACTCTTTTTCCCTCTCACTCTGTCTTTCTCCCTTCCCTCTCTCTCCCACTCTCTCCCTCTCTCTCTCTCTCCCTCTCTCTCTCCCTCCCACCCTCTGTATTGCCCCTCTGCCAGCCCTGCTCAAACAGAAATAAAATGTCCTCCTGCGATCCCACCGCCCTGCTGTCCTCCATCATCACTCATTCCCCCTCTCCTCCCATCCGTACTCATTCTTTTCCCTCCTCTCATCCAACTTTACCTTTTTTAGTCAGCGCTATGGCTCTATCAGCTAATCCCCCTCCTGTCATCCCTCTCTCTATTTCTCTCTCTCTCTCTCCCTCAGCTATTCCTCACAGCTTGGATGCAAGCCTATTTTTGTACATGTAATGTAATGTAATACACATTTAATACATATAGTATGAGCTGATCAGGCAGTTTTCGTACATGAAATGCATATTTCATACACACATGCTGTTCAGGCTGTTTTTGGACATGCAATACACATTTAATACACATATGCACTGGTCAGGTTGTTTTTGTACACGTAATACACATTTAATATACATCCTGTATGCACTGTTCAGGCTGTTTTTGTAAATGTAATACAGATTTAATACAGGTATTCACTGGTCAGGCTGTTTCTGGACATGTAATACACATTTAATCCACATATGCACTGGTCAGGCTGTTTTTGGACAGGTAATAGGCATTTCATACACATATGCACTGGTTAAGTTGTTTTTGTACGTGTAGTAAACATTTAATATACACACTGTATGCACTGGTCAGGCTGGTTTTCTAAATGTAATAATACACATTTATTACAGGTATTCATTGGTCAGGCTGTTTTTGGACATGTAATACACATTTAATGCACATACTCTATGAACTGGTCAGGCTGTTTTTGGACAGGTAATACACATTTAATACACATACTGTATGCACTGGTCAGGCTGTTTTTGGACAGGTAATACACATTTAATACACATACTGTATGCACTGGT
Organism: Conger conger; assembly: GCF_963514075.1. Taxonomy (NCBI): domain Eukaryota; kingdom Metazoa; phylum Chordata; class Actinopteri; order Anguilliformes; family Congridae; genus Conger; species Conger conger. The sequence continues at coordinate 52,983,313 of NC_083766.1, read as the reverse complement.
CAGGCTGTTTTTGGACAGGTAATACACATTTAATACACATAATGTATGCACTGGTCAGGTTGCTTTTGTAAATGTAATACACATTGAATGCAGGTATGTGCTGGTCAGGCTGTTTGGCTGTTGGTCTGTCTGCCACTTAATCAGTCTGACCTCACCATAGAGCAGCAGTGCCATAGCCATTAGGTACCATGGTAACACACACACACAAACATACAAACTACACACACACAGTTTCTTTCTAATTCCCCGTAGCTTACAGAAAATGAAAAATGACAACATTAAATGGCCAGACTTTAATGAGTGGAAAGTTCTGGATAAAACGGCGTATGTATTACAGTTTAGATACGACCTCAGCGTCGGCCTCCCCTGTCGGCAAGGCCCCAAATCCGGGGCCATCTGATTCCACACTGCCGCTGCAGTCTCCCAGGACCGCTTAATAACGCGGCCATATCTCCTCCGAGCTGGCTCTCTCTGCCAAAAGGCCTGTGACTCTCGCTGGCAGCGGTCGCAGACGCATTGCATTGTGCCCTGAAGACCAGTATAAATGGAACGTCTCAGGAAATGCCAGATTAATAATGCATCTGCAGTATGGGCTGTGAGAAACGGACCGGACGCCGTAACTTCTGCCTGGGCGTCTGTCTCTCCGCCTGTCCGTCCGTCTGTACGTCTGTCCGTCTGCCCGGTGGCATGAAGTAGCGGCTGCCCCGCCCGTTCTGCTTCCTCTCCAGACGGACGTTGCGCCTTCGCCAGCATGCCGAGACTCTAAAGCAATCTGAGCGTACGCCGTATACATATGCATGCAGTACACACACTAACTCTTTCTCTTGCCCTCTGCCTCCTAAACACACAATCTTTCTCTTATTCTCTCTCCCTCTCCATCGCTCTCTGGCTCTCTTTCTCCCTTTTTCTCCCCTTCTCCCTCTCTCCCTTGCTCTCCATTTTTCTCCCTCTTTCTCTCCCTCTCACTACCTCTCGTTCACTCTATGTAGCAGGAGGTGTGTGTTGTTTAGGGTGGGTTGTGGGAAGGGTGGGATATATATTTTTTAATGTGTAGATGTGGTGGGTAGATTTGTTCGCAAGAGAAATGTTCATTAAAGGATGTCAAAAGTCAAAGTTAAAAGTCTTTCTCTCTCTCTCCTGCTCTCTCTCTCATTGGCCTCCTGTCTCTCTTTCCAAATGCCAATAAGGGGAGGAATTTCTCAAACCTGCATCCCCAGGTGCTGTGGGGTCAAAGGTGAAGCCTTTGTTGAAAAGAAAGCGAGGTGTTGGGGGTGGGGGGGGAGGGCTCGAGGCATTGGATTGGAGGAATTTGGACGTCGCCATGGAGACCCCGGCGGAGTTAGGGTGCTGAGACTGACAGGTATGTCCTTGGGGCAGTAAATAACAGAAGACATATTTTTGGAATTAAGGGGCGAGTGAGAAAGGGGAAGGAGGAAGGGGTGGGGGTGGGGTGGCAGAGCCCCAAACAGGTTAGGGGGGGTGAGAGGAAATGAAAGAAAGGGGATGGGGATGGGGGGATAAGTTTCCATATTGAAAATGACAATAATAAAAACAGTTGTATTAGCACAGGTTTATTATTTCAAGCAAATCGTCAGTGTCTTCAAAGGAGAAGCCCAGCGAGGCTCATAATGTGATAAGCTGTTCTTTACCTTCAAGATATCCGCCTCGAATAGAGCAAGAGATATCAGACTGTCACCCTGAAAAGTAGCTGGCATTTAAATATTGCCAATGTTTTGACTATTTCTGTCTACCTCCTCTAAAGCGCAGTTGTAAAGATGAGGATCTGTGCAGTTCTTGTGACCCTTTCTGTTACTACCACCCATTGGAACTGGTGATTTTTCACTTTACCAAAGAAGAAAGTTCTTACAATGCAACAGGAATGTTATAATATTGTGACAACATTGCACCAACATTGTGAGAACATTTTGTGTTAGCAGTGAAGCTATGGGAGAGGCTAATTTTAAGCTCCATGGGCCTTGCTAATGAGAACAGTGGAGCTACATGTACAGACCACGCAAGGCTCAGTTTTCTGTGCATTTTTAGCAGAATCCCATAATGCAGTTGGTGGAGTTGATACATGATGTCATGATAGCTTGTCCCAGCTTAGACAGATGAACCCACAAAACCCACAAAATTTCATTAATCTGCCATTTTGTAATTGAAGATTTTTCCTGAGAGCTTACCGGGAGGGGTTTCCATGTCCATGCGCATTTGTCTGAATGTGTGTGTGTGTGTGTGTGTGTGTGAGATAGTGTGTGTGTTGGGGGATGCATTCCAAAGGAAAGGGAGGCAATGCAGAAGAGACGGAGGAGGAGAAACATTTGGGGGTCAGCCAAAACTCTTTCCAGCACCTCACTTGTCTGGCTTGTCACGTGTATTGAGGAGGAAGGGAGTGCTGTTGCCGTGGGTTACAGGGAGTGTGCAAGCATAGACAGTCCTGCGTCATGAACTAAATCCTTTACAATAGGGTCAGAAAGGCAAGCCATTTCAAAAACGTTTGCCAGGATGACTTTTCCTTTCCAAAGCATCAGTTTCCTGTGTAGTTATGAACCCCTAACCATGCTGTGTCAGTGTCAACTGCCACTGCCACCCTGCAGTGTGCCATAGAATCAGCTGTAGCATAACCCAGTGAGGGATCGCTCAACAGCGACCCCTCTGGTCAACTACAGAAGTGCGATCTGCCTGCACCGGTTAGCTGCACAGTCCTCCAGCATACGTTAGCAGTGAGCAACAGTAGAGAGAGCTCCAATAAACAAGCTAAATTGGTTTGCTCGTAAATCTGCATATAGCTGTGATTGCCATCTTTATCCTTTACCATCTCTGTCTGAGAGAGCTCAACTGGTGGAGCGCAGCATAGAAAGACCATCCTAAAAACTCACTGCGCCCCCTTGGACACGGCTGCCTTATCCTGATGCTAACGATATCGTGACAGTGGATAACCCCAGAACCTTACTACAGGGAAATCACGACTTTGGTACTGGCTGTGCTATATAAACATATTACACTCTAAGAAATAAAGGTACAAAAAGTGCTTGTTGCTGGGGCGGTACCCTGTAGTTGCATAAAATCATACCCCTAGCCAGCAATATATATTTAATTTGTACCTTTTTTTTTGCTTGGAAAATGTACTAATTTTGCCCAAAGAGAACACTGTACTGTTCGGGTACATTGGATCCTTGAAGAACGAAAATGAACCTCTACTGTCACTTTGTTTTTGAGAGTGTAAACACAAGCAACTTGGGCATACTGATGGCTAGAAAGAGAGAAACTGACGTACAATATTCATAAAATCACCGTGTTGTCTCGTTGGACTTATGTTATTTATAAATATTGTCACTGTCATGTGATTTACTGATTCTCATTGAACACATCTGGAAAATGAATAAATGAAAAAAAAAACTCTACAAAAGATTCTTCCTATTATAGCGGCAAATAAATTTAGTCCCGGGTCCCCCCTGTCGAAATTCATTATAACCCCAACCATAATTGCAACCCCTGAATTATTACAAGCCTCTAATTGTTCTTAATTAGACACTTTTCAAGTCAACTGAGAGCTCACCCCTCCCTATTAGGGCCACATCATGTAGAATAATTGAACGCTTTCATTTTCTATCTCGCACTATAAGGCAAATAATTCCCTTTAGAAGAGGTAATATTTTTTTATGAGATTAAATTATAGATCAGCAGGTGAAATCAGTACAGTCCTAATTGCTGAAAGAGCGGACATCTGTTCGCTGGAACTAAAGCGTTTGCGGAAAATGAAGACTGAAATGGCACCGTGCCAAACCTGCATTATGTTAACACGGGTTTGGAGAGGGAAAATGGGGCCCCGGTTTTGAGTTTTACGCACCTCTGCCCCGTAACGTGTGCAGTCGCCGCGGGGCTGTGCGGAGTGCGAGATCACGCGGACACGCCCAGGCTTCCACTATCTCTCCCATCTCTCGGAACAAAAAGGGGACGGGGGACGGCGGGGGGGGTCATCTGTCAGCCCCTAGGGCGGGTGAAGGCCCCCGACCCCTGACCTCTGACCTATAACTCTGAAAGAGGGGAATGCGAGAGAGGGAGAGGGCGGCGTGTCCGAGCAGGTCCGGGCCCGGGATCCAGGAGGAAACAATGGCTTTAAAGGCCACCTAGGGCTGTTCTCCTGCGAACGCCAAGTTTCTGTATCTCACACTTATTCTCCGACATGCACATCGACGGAGGGGTCCTGAAATTAAACGCTCTAATGGCTTCCTGAAAAGGTTAGCGAGTATTTGCACACGTACCCCAGGGAAAATGTTCACTTGGCTGCGGGTAGTGCATTCTGGGAAATATGAGAATTATTCATAAAGACAAATGTGCCTTATTAACTGGCCCTAAGCTGTGAAATTAAATACAGCCACAGATATGTGGACATAATAATACATAATTACAGGTATTATCCTTTATATTCATCCAGAGTGCTATTCACTACATTCACTATACTCACTATTCACACTATCCTCTGGGTAAAGTGTATTTTTTGTTGATTATCTTGTACTTTACAGTAAGTCAGTGAGGTCTGCTCCATGGCAGTAAAGCAGACAAGTTAATAATATAAAATTACTAGTTCAGGTAATGAGTAACATTGTACGGTCTTTCACAATCCTAGTTCATGTCCTTTGGTCTGCGCAATGCCTCTTCAATTCCCGGCCATACATTTTCAATTGGGTTCAGTCTGGAGACTGAAATGGCCATCGCTAAAGCAATAATTTTGTGGTCAATTAATCATTTCTTGGTTGGTTTTCAAGCATGCTTGGGATCATTGTCTCGCTGAAAGCTCCATTTGCAGCCAAATTTGAACTTCCTAATGGGGAGGACATGGGGTTTTGGGCCAAAAAGTCTTAGTAAATAACTGAACCTCGATTGGAAACAGGTGTTATGGTCAGATGAGAGCAAGATTAAGTTTTTAGGCCAGATACACCAGCCGTGGCCTGTGGGGTTTTCCTCAGAAGAAGGATGCTCATGACGAAATATCTATCATATCTATCGTGAAATATGCTGGTGGATCTGTTGGGCCTGTTTTACATCTACTGGTCCTGGGAATCTGGTTAAGGTCAATGGAATCATGAACTGTGGCAAGGACCAGGATTCCCTGTGGAGAGTTCAGTGCCCTGTAATTCCATAGTACTGGGGGTGGGTTCCTTTCCAGGGGTTATGGCAGTGGTTAGATGTTCAGCAGGGTTATCAATAGACACCCTCTGTCCTTTTTCCTCCGGGGAAACCGCCTACTGTTTCCTCTGGCCGTTCTAAACCGAGGAACAAATAATTATTTGGAATTTAAAAGTAGTTCAAATAGAAAATGATGCAGAAATGAGAACTAAGGACATAGAAAGAGAGGAGAGTGATCCGTGGGTGAAAGAAAACCCAACAGCTGCGAGTGTCAATGCGAACCACGGATACGAAACCCATTTTTACGCCTTTGTTCGATGGTCTCCATTTTGTCCAGGCTCCCATAACGCAGGGCCTGTCACGGGCACGCAAGAGTCCATCTCGGACACAGACCAGCCCTCCGCGTTTCCTCGGAGCCCGGAGCAACTACACAAGCTAATTGATCTCTCATTCTTCTTCTTCCTCTTCTGGCTTCTTCAAAGAAGGGGGGGGGGGGGAGAGAGAGAAGCATTTCAGCGCTGGCGAAATTGGGTCTCGCTGACCTGCGACCCCTAGCCACATCTGTCGGGCAGACAATGGGCCGCGAGTGAGACACATGTGTACTCCAGCTGTCGTAAGACCGGGAGGGGAACCAAACCGCAGTTCTGCCGACTGACCAGCAGCAGGCAGCACTGCGAACGCGCCAGAACACGGCGCAAACCTCGGAGGAGTTTATGAGCGAGCTGAAGCCAACCGTCGAATCTTGCTTGAGTGGAGGGTTCCGTGTGACTGGTTTCACTTGTATACGACTGGCAGCAAATGGGGGGGAAAAATTATCTTCAATTTTAAGCATGACTCCGGATTGAAACCGTTTCATCCAAAACGGGCGCAGTTACTGATACTGACAGGTTCTGTCCTCTCTCTCCCACACCTCTCCTTTCTGTTGTCTGCTAAATCACCGCCTTTTCTCCCTCAACAGATGTTAACTGTCTGTAAGAAAATAAATAGAAAAAATTGGAACTTTTTTTTTTTCGTTTCCAAAAGCGCTCTCCGATTCTGGCAGGGGACCAGCCGGCAGCCGCGCGAGAGAAAATATTACATAAATATTGTTTGTTTTATAATGTGTTAAAACAAACCTCTTCCACATGGGAAATGCGGACGGGGCCTTAATGATAATAATCATTTTAGCGGCTGACTGCGCGAGTGGAGAGGCGTGCCGCAGAGCCCACACAACGCGCGCCGCTAACTCCCGCTAACTCCGCCGCGCGGGAAGAGGCGGGAGACCAGCGCCGGGGCAGCTGTTCCCCGGGTCAGAGACGTCAGGCCTCTCCTACCCCGCCACCCCCCCCCCCCCCCCCCCCCCCCGCACTCCGCCCCTTCTTGATTAGTCTTTGGGCTTGGCCTCTGCCTCTCTTGTCAACTCCACCTGCCGCCAACCCTATTCTCCCGCTCCCCAAATAACAAACCAGTGGGCTGGTGGCTCTCACCCAGTTCTCCAGGCTCATTCCCATCATTAACCGTTCACCCCTGTCCCACCGCCCCCCCTCCAACCCCGCCCCCTCCGCCCAGACTTACTAGCCCACACTCCATTCCTGTCTAATTAAGCACGCTAACAAGCTTAGCCCCGTCTGTGAGCCTGATTTACAGCTGCTCTGCTGTACTGGTAATTACTTGGCAGAATGTGCTGAAACAATTTGGTGTATAAAACCCACTTACGGCTCTCTGACACGGTTCAGTTGCTCTCTCTCTTCCTCTCATCGTCTCTCTCTCCCTCTCTCTTTCTCTCTCTCTGTCTATCTCACGCGGCCTGACTCTCACACGTACTCTTTCTCTCTCTCCCTTTGGCGTTTTCTCTCCCTGTGTCTCGGCGGCGCATTGAGCGAGGGGCGAGCGAGCTAAGGGTAGAGCAGGCGAGGGAATGCTCTTTATGAAGAGGGGGGAAAGCGCTGAGAACAAGCCCCGGTGAGAAAGGAGGCCATTGTAGGGGGCTGGCCCACAGACAAGCAGCCCATTCAGGCCCGGCCAGCCGTGTACAATGGCTAAACTAACATCATTGACATTTCGGGCTGCCAGGGCTTTGGAGTGCAAGGAGAGGGGAGGGAGGGGCGGAGTGGGGGGGGGGGGGGGCGGGGGGTGTTGGGGAGGGAGCCGGCGTAGGAATGGGAGCCTTCGGTAGCTTTTCCGCCATTGATCAAAAATTCATGACAGCGGCCAGGATCAACGGCGATGGCCGCCCAGCTGCTCTTGCAGGGACGGGAGATGGGGAAAAGCACACAGACAGACCCCGACAAGGAGGGGGGCGGGGAGAGGGGAGGGGGTGCGGGTATTGGTGGGGGGGGGGGGGGTCCTGTCATTTGAGACTCCCAGCCCCCTCCTGCTCCGACATAGAGACGCAGCCCCTGGGACCGACAGGGTCAGGGACTTCAGACTCCGCCCACAGGAGAGGGCCGCAGATGCACTTTTCGGGAGCCGCCGCATCGCCGGGTCCCGGGTTACTCATCGGCGGCCGTTTCCGAGGGCGGGAGACGCGCGTTAGCGACGCGTTAATCAGCGCTAATGAGGTGGGAGAAGCCCGGGAGGAACGCCGGCTACAGCGCCGTCCATTAGCGATACTAATTGATTGTCCGTTACCGGTGATTGATCGAGAGGCTTTATCGGAGTAACGGACCGCGGGCCCCGCGCAAGGCCCCTGTGCATGCTGGGAACAGTCCCGCGCTCGACAGGACATCTCATATTTCATCCAGCGTCGGGGGGTTGAGAAACAGCATTTGTCCCGAATTTGCCACTTGCTGTACGTGAGGTTCCCAGTTAATAACTAAATTACTGTCGTTTAGCTGTAGCTATGAAGTAATGCACCTAATTTGAAAACATACTTGGAACATTTTAGGCATCAAATTCAATAATAATTTTTATATCGAACTGCCAGGTAATATAATTCCTCTGAACTACGTATATACAGTTAAATGCGAAAGTATTGGGACTGTGAATCTATTTTTTGTTGTTTTGGCTCCGTATTCCAGCACATCGGATTTGAAATAAAACAATGAACATGAGGTAACAGTGGAGACTGCCAGCTTAAATTTGGTGGTATTTACATCCATATCGGGTGATCCTTGTAGGAATTACAGCCCATTTTACAGATAGTCCCCCCATTTTAGGGGAGCAAAATTAATTGGACAGTTGGCTGCTCAGCTGTTTCGTGGCCAGTTGGCATGTCTTTACATCATTAGTTTGTGCACAAGAAACCTAACAAGGCCTAGAGTTGATTCTAGGTGTGGACCGCATCTGGAGTCTGTTGCCCTTGTCTGTCGACATGGGGAACAAATAAGTGTCAGTGTAGAAGGCTGAAAAAAAATCTGAACCAGAGACATAGACAAAACAGTGAGTGTGTCAAAATCAACTGTTACGTTGTTAGGAAGCAAGAAGGCACTGGTGAGCTCAGCAAGACCATAGAAAACCACTGTAGTGGTCAGTGGATGACTGAAGAATACTTTTAATTGTGAAGAAAAACCCAGCTGTTGAACAAATCAAGAACACATCTCCAGGATGTAAGCATAGATGTGTCACAGACTTTCATAAAACGCAGTCTACACCAGCATAACCTCAGAGGTTCACTGCAAGACGCAAACCACTGATAAGCCTCCAGAACAGAACAGACATTTTAGAGTTCGCTAAGAAGTATATAAAAAAATGTTCTGGAACAGTTTTATGGACAGATGAGATGAGTATTATCCTGTGCCAAAGGAAAGTGTTGACAAAGAATGGAACTACAGGTTTCATTATTTGAAATATACTTTATATTTTATCTTCTAGTAGGCATTATTTTATGAGACCAAAAAAAATAGCTAAAAATATATAGTATATGCTGATCAGTATCTTTTTGTATCCTTCCATGCTGAGAGTGAATGAGTGAAATAGGAAAGGTTGAGCAAACTCTTGCGTATTTTAGCAGCATCTAACGCGTTAAAGTATTTCAAATGCATATTTGACCCAGGTCTGCTGTACACACAGACACAGTAAAGAGGGTAACAACCCGTTTGGCACGCAGGGCAAGCACACACAGTGACGCAAGTACACACGCACACACAAACACAAACCGGCCAAGGCAGAACCAGGATTGCGAACCCTCACGCCTCCAGTAAAAGGGCACTTTTAACACGACATGCCCCAGATGACGTGTGTGGACTTAGCAGGGCTTATAAAGGCGCTGGGCTTGTTTAAGTAAGGCTGACAGGGGCCTCACGGTACACAAGGCCAGACCACCAGGCCCGGCTCACACCACGGCTGGCAGCTAACGCGCTAGCCACCTCCTTATTAGCCGCCACGCAATCAGGCATCCGCACGGACGCCCCAGTGGGGCCCAGGTGGGGTCCACCTTTGCAGCTCTCTCTGGGGCTATTGTTTTCCATTCCTGTACCTGCTCCAACCCATAAACACAGGGATACTGAGCCTCTGGCACCCTTCCCGTGATTAACAGGAAGCACTGGCATGCTTGGCAGAGAGCAGTGGGCTGGGGGTCTCTGTATTAAATCAGATTTCCACACGGAAAGCAAATGACATCCAAGTCCTTATCTCTGGGTTTAATTAACCCCGATGAGCACAATAACCAGAGCTGGCCCTAGGGTTTCGGTGACCCCAAGCAAGAATGCTGCTGTGGCCCCAGAATGCTGCAAGATAAATCACTAAATCACATTATAAAAAAATTGAATCATGCGGCCCAGGGATGGTTTCGGCCCTAAACGACTGCATAGTGTTTATGCCAGGGGCCGGTTCTGACAGAAAGGCTCAAGCAGTGGATTCATCACCTTCCTTCCCTTCCTTTGTGGCTACACTGACCAAGTGACAGTTTCCTCACTCATTCTGAATCAGTCAGACAATTATTAATTCACTCACATTGATTCAGTCAGTCAAGCACTCATTCACTCTGAATCAGTCAGACATTTTTGCATTAATTCACTGTGATTTAGTTGCTCACAGACTCATTCACTCACTCACTTACTGAATCAGTAACTTACCCAGTGGCTCTTCAAGCAAAAACAGTACCTTATGGCACTATTGGGCTATGTGAATGCAGTAATTAATGGATCAACCAAAATAGCCACAGTCCCTGAACAGCATGTGCCAGGACTTGTTCATATTAATGAGAGAACAGCATGCACTAACGCATAAAGAAACCTGCGCCTTGGCAATGTACTGCCATTTCGGCAGCTGATGTGAACAGATATGACAAACTAATCATGTCTAGGTTAGCCATGAAACAAGAAGTCATCCATAAGATTTGCTTGAGTGAATACCACAATTCAGACAATACTATACATCAGATAACACTGTTCAGTAGAGAAAAAGCAGAACAATGTTTTATCCTAAGCGTACATGAATTCACCTCTAATTAAAAGTACTGTATTGTATGGAGCTGTTATTTCAGTAATACATTATTACTACTATATTAATATTCAATGATATATAATAATTAAGTAAAACCTTTTTTAAGAATGAGGAAATCTGCAGTTGGTTCAGAAGCAGTCCATTCATGGACGATACAATTGTCTTCACTGTGACTGTTAAAAGGAAGAATTTTTAGGATGTTCCTTTTCTAATAATACTAGTTCTGGTTCTGCTAGAACTTGGTTAATTGTATGGACACAAAACTTTACAGATGCAAAGCATACATGCTGAAAGGGGATATAATATAACTGTGTTTTTTATGCAACTTTGTGTGCTGTTCTTTTGGGGTCAAATACACATGGCATCTCTTTGTAGAAGTAACCCAAAATAAAAATCAAACACATACGCATGCAGGCACAAATACACACACACGCACAAACACACACACACACACGCATGCACACGCACTTCCTACAAACAGAGAGGACCTGGGCACTCCTCCGATAGCCATCCCAGAATGCCCTGCTCCCTGACAGCTGTGGGACCTGTTGACACACAGATATGCAAAGTGATTATGACTCCATTCAGATATGAAGCCGCACGCTGCCCAGGGCAACAAAGGCAGGCCTGTCCGCACTGCCCAGGAGATTAGATTTAATCGCGACTGTAGCAAATATCATATTTATCTGGGCCGACGTCCATTTTAACCTCCTGTGTCCTGGGAGCTGAGAGAGCTCCTTATACCAGGGGAGAGGAAAGCGTCCAGAGCAGAAACAGAGACGCACCAGGAGACACAAACGCGCCCTCTGTAACCTGCACCACACCCTGCGCACAACCCAGACATACCCCCCTGCTGAAAAAACTGCCCAAGCTAGGCAAAAACAGCTGGTGGCTGGTTGACCAGTTCAGACCAGCTCCCAGCTGGACATGGTTTGATCAGCTCAAGCTATGTTTTGAAATAGCTGACATCAGCATTAGCTGGTTCACCAGTTCATACCCAGCTAGACCAGCCTTATGACCAACTAGGCCATGCTGGTTGATCAGCTCATACTCAAATAGAACAGCTTATGGCCAGCTTGACCAGCTTAATTTTCAAGCTGGAAAAGCCAAATTTTACAGGGCCCTGGCCCTTTTTCAGCAACAAAGAATTGCAGATTTGTTTCCTTCTACCTACTTCCTGTTTATTTGTTCATCATTTTATCTCTCTCTTAGGGTCCTTTTGTCATACATCCCAGAGGTGGAGCCTTGGCCCTCCTCTCTCCCCTCCTCCATCAGATAAAATGGCAGCCAGGTGAGTGAAATCCCAGCCTTCTGCCGCTAAATGATATAGAGTCCAGATTAGCTGGGGACGATGGGAGAAACATCTGTGTCACTTCAGTGCGGGACTGCTTAAGACCGCTTGCGGTTCTGCACAAAGTACATCTGGCGCAGACATTTTGGCTCTTAAAGTTTAAAAGTTTCTATGTGCCAATTGCTTTTAAAAACTTTTTCAGGAACAAAATAAACCAACCCTCATCCCAGACCATATTTTTGGTTAGGATGGGGTGGGGGGGGGGGGGAGGAGGGCATGTGCATTTGGCAACTATTGATGTTTTTGATGTCTGTGTAGATGGCAGCAGTGTGACTAAGCAGACGTCTTCCACATGAATGGACTTTCAGTCAGCTAAAAGGGTGTGAGTGGGCAGCTGTTATTGGATAAACTTTGCAATGACGACACATCTGCCCACTGCACTGTTTCCACTGATGGGTGGAGACAGTGAAGGACAGGTCTCCTTCTGCCCAACATTCACTGCCAACAAACACCTGCCCATAATTACATGGCATACACCCTTCCCTGAACTCTGAACTCTGACCCCTTGCCTCGTGAACATGGCCCATTAAACAGGCCTGACAGGCGGCCAGCCCACGTGCCTCCATTTTGAATCAACGTTCAAGTCATTTTGAGGAACAAATGCTAACATCCTAAGTGTGCCTTGGTTCCTCTCAATCTTGCTGTAGCTTGGATTGTCCCTTCTGGTTTGCCATAGGCTTGAAGCGGCTGGGGAACCCTCTTTCATCCCCCGGTCGTCTAATGAAATAGCGAACACAGGCTTCCGTTTAGGCCTCAACCACAAACCATGAATGTACATATATATATTTTCCAGTTCACATCCGAGGCTTTGTACTTCCCATCCAAAGCGGAGCCAGTCACAAGTCTGCAGGGGCCCTGGGCAGGGAAAAGGGGGCCCCATTTTGAAGCCTCAAGCCCCAAAGTTACAAAATTAAAGTCCCCATAAAGAGCGCGCACTGTACTCGCTGATCTGCCTTTTTGCGAAATGCTGATATGCAGCCCGGTGAACCGAAGGAGAGGGAACTCGTGACTCATTCCTACAGAGACCCAAAATGGTGCCAAATCTCTTTCCCCTCTGGCTACCTCTCCTTTTCCATTCTGTCTCTCTCACCTCTCCGTTTGCGTAAGGTGAGACGTAAAGAAGAGGGGGGGATTCCTAGAGGGGTGTGGGTGGGAGGGGGGGGGGGCTGTGAAGATGTTTGCTGCTTTGTTTATCAGAATAATTTGGTGGTGTGAATTTTCACAAGCAGCAACAGGGTACAGCTTGGGTACAGATGGATGGGGGGAGTCGGGGGGGGGGTGTAGCTCAAAGTCCCGCAGGAAGCTGCTGGGGAAAAAAGTGACAAAATACCCAATCTTTCCCCAATGAGCGGGTGACACATTCACACACAGCAATAACTGCCTGTTATGACCATACAACGACCATCAATAACCCACTCCTCTGTCCTTTACACTGCAGGATCATAGGATTTTAAACTGGGCATGAAAACCGTTATTTTACCATATTTTGTGGAAAAATGTGGGAAAAGTCTACTTTACCACTTCACCACATTTCAGGAAATGTCCAGAAAGAGGTGAACAGGATCCCTTTAATGAGTCAGTTGAGGACAAAGATCCTCATATTTAATGTGCAGTCTTCAGTTGGCACTCACAAGGCTATACTTCACTCAGATGTTACACGTGAGCCAGTTTTTGTTTTTTTATATAAAGTGTTGACTGCTTCGAAATGCACATTCCCCATGCTAAGATCCATCTGCAAAATAGTTTTTAATCATATCAAAGGTGCCGGGAAAAATAACTCTTCACTATTCACTAAGGAAATTGCACAAGAAATCATGTGTCCCCATTCAACCAATCAATGAGTGAAAGCATATTTTCCAAGTACCTTTCAATGATGAAATTGTCACAAAGCGTTGCCAGGGACAAAACCCAGACTCGCCGAGAGGAAGAACTTGGCCGATTGTTCCCTGACCCACCAGAGAATACTGATTTAGTATTTTAAAATGGCTTCACGCACAACATGCACAGCCAAGAAGAAACACGTGTGAAGCTATAATGTTGCAGTTATTGCCATAATGGCGTTGTGTGTAGTGCACATGATCAGCTTGTTTGGCAAGGCTGTGGAGATGTGGGAGGGTTGTAGTTTTACATGTCCCACCCCCTGCCTTCGTCCAATCCCCATTAAGCCCCCTAGAAGCAGGACCCAAAAAAGGAACAGAGTAAAGCTAGGCAGCAATTACCTCAGCTCTTGGCAGCGGCTCTAATTAAAACCAAACTTTATTTCCTGCATTGAGCAAACATGACAGGCTCTGAGCAGGGGGGATGCAGGGGGATGTAGTTTTCTGTCCTGCCAAGATATTAAGTGAGTGCAGGTGCCTGTGGAATGTCAAACAGGGAGGGGGCAGGGTGGAGGTGAGCTGTGAGCTTCACTGTGTGTGTGTGTCTGTGTGTCTGTGTGTGTACATGTGTGTGCATGTGCGTTTGCTTGTTTGTGTGTGTGTCTGTTCATGTGTTTGTATGTGTGTTTGCTTGTGTGTGTGTGTCTGTTCATGTGTTTGTATGTGTGTTTGCTTGTGTGTGTGTGTCTGTTCATGTGTTTGTATGTGTGTTTGCTTGTGTGTGTCTGTTCATGTGTTTGTATGTGTGTATGTATGCGTACGTGTGTGTGTGTGCATGTGTCTCTACATGTGTTTGCGTGTGTGTATGTGCATATGTGCATAATTGTATGTCTGTAAGTATGTCTATGTATGTTTGTGGGTGCGCATTTTTGTGTCTGTTTGTGTGCATGTCCAGTTGTGTGTGTGCCTCTGTACATGTTTGAGTGTGCGTGTGTGTGGATGTGTGTTTGCTTGTTTGTGTGTGTATGTGGGTGGTTGCGTGTGTGTGTGTCTGTTTCTACTGCTGTGTGTGTGCTTGTGTGTGTGTGTGTGTGTGTGTGTGTGCCTGTATGTGTTCAGTTGCAGCACACACAGGGTAAGGAAGCAGTACAGTTTGGAAGTGAAATGGCCCCCATCTCCTCCTGTCTTTGGGTCACTTAAAATGGCCCCCGCACGCCACTCACACACCTGCCTCACCATCGGGTGAGCCACGGGCTCTCGTACGGAGGACAGCTGCTGGAAAACGGCCCACATGTACACAGCATGCATGTATCCGTCCGGCTGGGTGTACAGGGCAGGATGTGCACCCAGCACGGCGCTCCACGGTCACGCGTGTGTCTGAACACACGCCCGAGCACACGTGTGCGCCTCTTCTGAAGCCTTCTCCACAGTAAGCGATTGTAGAAATGTATTCAGGAGACAGCCAGGGCAGCTATAAGCAGGACCAGATGCCAGGGGTCCTCGCGGATGTTCCGTCCACCTCTACCTTTGAAGCCAAACCGTTCAAATTTAATGCATCTTCTGGGAATTAATTAAGGGGACCAGGTACGTTTGGGTTGCGGTGAATGTCGTTTATCGTTAATATGACAGTGGAACGTTCTGCAGACCGAAACCTCCTGCTGTCACTGTACGAGAGCCCGGAGGAACGTAGGAACTGAATGTCCGGCATCTAAATACAATCCGCCCTCTGTACTCCCTCCAGATCCTGCATGGATTCTGGCTCTCTTGGGCTGGACAGGCCAATTTCCTCTGTCTCTATGGTAACTAAGAGGGCCCTAGTCCTAATTCATCTGCCACTATAGCTCCATATATGCCTTGGCCACTCATCCACAGATGAAGCCCATTGCACAGGGAGTGTGGAGACTACGCAGTAATTGGGAGTGTAGCACAGGGATCGCAGAGACTGTGCAGTAATGGAGCGTGTAACACAGGGATTGTGTAGTGTTGTCTCTCCACACTGGGGGGCGCTGGTCTGCACCATTGTCATATTTGTTATATCCCGAGGCGAGCCCCCATGGGATTCTGAAATAAGCTCACCCCACTGAGTGCAGAAGGACGTAACATGGAGACTATGCAGTAATGAAGCCTCTCGCACAGGGATTGTGCAGATCACACAGTGATGGACTGGGATCAGTGGAGCGGACAAATATTTCAGCCTTATATTCAAGGCAGCTGCCGTGGAGCCAAATCCCCCCCCCCCCCACCCATGGCAGCTGCCGGCCCTTCACCTCTCCTCCTCACACCTGGGAACCCCTGGGAGGTCATGTGATCCCTGAGGGACCGGAGATATGAGAGAGGGGGGTGGGGGGGGGGGGGGCAGAGGTCAGGGTAACCCACCTGCCTCTATCAGCAGCACTGTCATATGTTCTGCTGCCTCCACCCACAATGCCTCCTCCCCCCTCCCTCCAGCTGCCCAGTGTGTCCTTCAACACAGAGGACGAAAGGGGTTTGAGCCATCATGGAGGCCATTCCACAGTGTCACATTTTTCCCACTCTTACACGGCAAAGTCGGTGGGGGAAACGCGCGCCGGTCACAGCATGTGGTGCCGCTGTCTGCGAGGCAGGTTCAATCCCAGATGGGACGATGCGTCAGAGCCCCAGAGTAAGACACATTACCCAGTGCCAGCTGTTCATAGGGGTAACTAACACGATTTGTAAAAACTGTGTTCCTGCTCTTTAAAGGTGTCTGTGAGGGAAATACATAATCGGGTCTGCCTGGCTCAGTAAGATGTCAACAAGAACAGAACAGCACTTGGCATGATAATGTCATAATTATGTGTGCTGTGCATGTGTGGGTGTGCGTATGAGTGCGTTTGTGATATGAACGGTGTGTGTGTGTGCGTGTATAGTGTGCATGCACGTGGATCTGTGTGTGTGTGTGTGTGTGTGTGTGTGGTGAGTGCATGTGCTTGTGTGTGTGTGTGTGCGTGCGTGTGTGCGTTTTTGTGTGGCATATGTGCGTGTGTGTGTGGTGCGTGCCTGCACGTAGATTTGCGTTGGTGTGTGGGCATGCACATCTGCGTGTGTTTGTGTCTGTGTGAATAGAGGGCTGAATTCTGAGAGAATAATGTTTTCCTTTCTGTTACACTGGAAATGGAGATTCCTTGGGAAAGAAAACATTTTTGAAAAATCACTAAATTGCCTTCAGCCATCATGTTCTGTTCATCTGAAAGCAGCAGAAACAACATGACACAGCGCTGATGACTCACAGGGCCTCTGGCTGAGCGCGGCCAATGGAAACAGCACGTTCGTCCAAACACATGACTCTGCCTTAATGCTGGGCAGGGGTGAGGAGATGACGTCAGCCGCTGCCAGGGTGCCTGGCCCAACGGGGCGAGCCCAACGAAGAACATCAATACTGGGGGGGTAATTACACTGGACTGAGGTCCTTCCACCCCCCCCCCCTTCAGTGTCAGAATGAGAACAGACTCACTGGGGTTTGGGGGTAGAGGGGTGCTTCTGCTCAGAGTTGGCCCAGCAAGGCCGCACACATCTGGGACAGATGACAGCACCCGCGTCCAGAGTTAGCACACCGGTGAGGTCACCGTAGGCTAGCGGAGCGGCTGGAATGCACTGCACAGTACGTCTCTCAGACCAATGACAGGTCAGGGTGTGCAGAGCTAGGCCTCCACCTCACCCACATTCGCTCACGCCTTATAGATCCCACATTGTGGAGAAAGACATGTCCCATGGCATGTGGATCATACAGGGGTTGAAGGTGTTATAATAACACTGTGAAAGTTTCAGAATGCACAGGCCCCAAATAAATTCATTAAACCCGTACGAAGAAAATGTGGATTTGACCGAGCGGTTTGGACGTCCGTGAAGTTATGACATCACAAAGGTATGCTCGTTTGTTTCGGCGAGGCCCACCTTGTAGCCGGAACAAATCCCAGCTCTGGGCACAGACGCCCCGGTTCCACACCCGTAAGCTTTCACAAGCAGGTCCGTTTCCATCGAGGAAATGAAGCATTCAGCACTGCTCTTATGCGTAATGCTCCGGGTTCAAATACGCGCACCGTGTTTCAATACGAGCGCGCAGTTTAGCCAAAAACAAAATCCAGTAAGATCCAACTTCATACTTTGGGCTATTTTATCACTCAATATCTTTGGTGTTTTCATTCCTAACTGTTCTGGAAAATATTGTCCAGCTGTAGTAGAGCTGAGATTCTGGGTGGTTAGGAATGTGGGGGTTCCTGTTCTAAATCGATGCTCCTGTTAAGGAATATCAAATATAGTCCTTAACCAGTACTGCCTAGCTAAACATCCTGCTTGGGAAGTGGACGATATGATATCATACATCGATATGATGAAAGGAAAATTCCGCGCTGATACCAGGAAGTATATTTTTACATGAACTTGTCAATGTGTGGAAAAGCTTGGCAGTTCATGTAGCAGATGCAGAAACATACGGGGTGTTCAAAGTCAGGCCTGACATAGAAATGGATACTCCCTAGACCAGCCATCATCAAATCTGGACCTCGAATCCAAACCTGGCCCTGGATTTATTTTCTCCCAGGTAAGTCCTCGGACCTCATTCTTAACTTAACAT
Organism: Conger conger; assembly: GCF_963514075.1. Taxonomy (NCBI): domain Eukaryota; kingdom Metazoa; phylum Chordata; class Actinopteri; order Anguilliformes; family Congridae; genus Conger; species Conger conger. Next base: position 52,965,060 of record NC_083766.1, on the reverse strand, counting down.
TCTAATGTGATGTAACAATCAATACCAGTAATTGAAAGCAGGAGTTCTAGAACACAGACTTAGAATTTTGAAAAAACGACATTCCAGAATGTCTGCTCTTCAAAGGGTTAAGATGCACGGTGGGAACAGAAAAATGACTCCACTCTGTGTCCTTGCATTCAAGTCTCCCATCAACAGAACCTGCAGGACTGAACTGCGACACGGCACATAATGTGTGTTGCCTAGCAACAGCATCACGTAATAACATTTGAGAAGAAAACTGCATCTCCATCCCACCAAGTTAAGCGTGGTCTCACCTGTAGAGAAGTGGGGAGGGGGGGGTCTGACCGTGAATCCAATAATTCACAGGCAGCAGGGCGTGTCACACTGCCATTCACCGAGTCCCGGACTCAGCTCTCCGCCACCCCTCAAATTTCTGCTCCCTGCGGATTCAACAATGGAAAAGTGAAAAAGAGGAATGTGAGATTGTGAGGGGGGGCTGTTTACCAGAGAATACCCTTCTGCTTTCACAGGGGAGGGCTGAACAGGGTCTCCGGGCCAAAACGCACAAAGCGTCTTTTAAAAAGCACCTAATCTGATCTTAACAAACTGAGGCTTCTCTCTGCCACGGAGGACCTTATAATCCTGCTCTTCTTATTGAGACAATGGCTAAACAAACAGTCATTAAGAGTGCTGCTTTTCCACACGCAGCTCTGTGAATGAGAGACGCGCAAAAGGGCCTGAACACCCTGTTCTGAACCACCATAGAGTACCCCATACAACCACCATAGAGTACTCTATAGAAACTACTGCACCATACTGAACCACCACAGAGAGCCCTGTCCAAACTACTGCACCATACTGAACCACCATAGAGTACCCCATGCAAAACCACCATAGAGTACGCTATACAAACAACTGCAGCATGCTGAATCATTATAGAGTGCCATGTATGAACAACCCCACCATGCTGTAATCACAGTAATATGAGATGGAACTATCCAGTCCTCTAATCTGTACTAGTTTGTGTCTACAAACCCAGGTGCCTGAAAATAACAGTCAACAAAAAAATGGAAAATAGCAATCCAAACAAAACAGCAAAGAAGCAACAAAATGGCCAAACAATTCCACAGTACACCATCAAGGTCATGTCCTAACAGCCTTCCACTGGCCGGGAACAGAATTCACCGGATTCTTTGTGCCGGGATGCACTTTCCACGGGTTTGATCTGGGATTTCTCACCCCCTTTTTCCACATATCTGCATCCAACCTGACCGACATTATGTCCGTCAGGGGGAGGGAGCGGGAGGGAGTGGGAGAGAGCGCGTGGGAGCGGGAGGGAGCGGGAGAGAGCGCATGGGAGCGGGAGGGAGCGGAAGGGAGTGAGTGGGAGCGGGAGAGAGCGAGTGGGAGTGGGAGGGAGCGGGAGGGAGCGAGTGGGAGCGGGAGGGAGCGGGAGAGAGTGAGTGGGAGTGGGAGGGAGCGGTAGAGAGCGAGTGGGAGTGGGAGGGAGCAGGAGAGAGCGAGTGGGAGTGGGAGGGAGCAGGAGGGAGAGAGTGGGAGTGGGAGGTAGCGGGAGCGGGAGGGAGCGAGTGGGAGTGGGAGGGAGTGAGTGGGAGCGGGAGGGAGCGGGAGAGAGCGAGTGGGAGTGAGTGGGAGCGGGAGGGAGAGAGTGGGAGTGGGAGGGAGCGGGAGAGAGTGGGAGAGAGCAAGTGGGAGTGGGAGGGAGAGGGAGGGAGTGCTTGGGAGTGGGAGGGAGTGAGTGGGAGTGGGAGGGAGCGGGAGGGTGCAAGTGGGAGTGGGAGGAGCGGGAGGGAGAGAGTGGGAGTGGGAGGGAGCGGGAGAGAGTGGGAGAGAGCAAGTGGGAGTGGGAGGGAGAGGGAGGGAGTGCTTGGGAGTGGGAGGGAGTGAGTGGGAGTGGGAGGGAGCGGGAGGGAGCGAGTGGGAGTGGGAGGGAGCGGGAGGGAGTGAGTGGGAGTGGGAGGGAGTGGGAGGGGGAGGGAGCGGGAGGGAGAGAGTGGGAGTGGGAGGGAGCGGGAGAGAGCGAGTGGGAGTGGGAGGAGCGGGAGGGAGAGAGTGGGAGTGGGAGGGAGCGGGAGAGAGTGGGAGAGAGCAAGTGGGAGTGGGAGGGAGAGGGAGGGAGTGCTTGGGAGTGGGAGGGAGTGAGTGGGAGTGGGAGGGAGCGGGAGGGAGCGAGTGGGAGTGGGAGGGAGCGGGAGGGAGTGAGTGGGAGTGGGAGGGAGTGGGAGGGGGAGGGAGCGGGAGGGAGCAAGTGGGAGTGGGAGGGAGCGAGCGGGAGGGAGCGGGAGAGAGCGGGAGAGAGTGGGAGAGAGCGAGTGGGAGCGGGAGAGAGCGAGTGGGAGCGGGAGAGAGCGAGTGGGAGGGAGCGGGAGGGAGCGGGAGAGAGCGGGAGCGAGCGGGAGGGAGCGAGAGGGAGCGAGAGGGAGCAGGGGAGAACAGGAGAGAGGGGGGGGGAGCGGGAGGGAGCGGGAGGCGTTCTGGCCGGATGAGGGCTCGGGGAACGGGGATTATTTTCGACGTTGAGAGACAGGTCTCCCCCCGGTCCCCGGCCCTCTCCCACTGAGCGGCTCCGAGGCCCCCTGGTGGCGGGGTAATTAAAGTGCCTCTGCGGGGGCGAGCTGAGGTCACGGTTACAATTCCCACAGAAAGGGCCCGGAGCCGCGGGTCCCCCTAATCCTGTTTGCGGCCGTCAGGAGCCATGCCATCCCAAGGGCCGGAAGAACGGGAGGCTGGACGCGCGAGACAATGCCACAGCCGGAGAGGAGGACCGAGGGAGGTGGAGGATGAAAGGAGAGAGAGAGGGGCGGGCGGAGGGGGAGAGAAAGTTGGCGTTACTGCATTCCCCCTCTCCCTCTCTCTCTTTTTCTTTTTTAACCCCTCTGCACCTCGCTTGGTCGCCCCCAATTTCCTTTTTTGGGAATACCTGCGCGATCTCCCTGAGCTCATTCTGCCTTTCATCTCTTCTGAGCGTCTGTTTCTTCAATCGCTCTCTGTCTCGCGTTCAAGGTCTCGCTCTTTCTTTCTTTCTTTACCTCTCTGTGTCGTCACTTCTCAAAGTCACAGTGTCAGTCTGAACAGGACTCACAGTGCTTCCTCCAATCACAGTGCTCCTCCAATCATAGTGCCCCCCTAAAGTCACAGTGCTTCTCCCAGTCTCAGTGCTTCCCCTAGTTACAGTGCTTGTCCAATCACAGTGCTCCCCTAGTCACAGTGCTCCTCCAATCAGAGTGCTCCCCTAGTCACAGTGCTCCTCCAATCATCGTGCTTCTCCAGTCACAGTGCTCCTCCAATCATAGTGTTCCTCCAGTCACAGTGCTTCACACAGTTACAGTGCTCCTCCAGTCACAGTGCTTTTCCAATCATAGTGCTCCTCCAATCACAGTGCTCCTCCAATCATTGTGTTCTTCCAGTCACAGTGCTCCTCCAATCACAGTGCTCCTCCAGTCACAGTGCTCTTCCAATCACAGTGCTCCTCCAATCATAGTGCTCCTCCAGTCACAGTGCTCCTCCAATCATAAGTGCTCCTCCAGTCACAGTGTTTTGCCCAGTTACAGTTCTTCTCCAAGCACAGTGATCTGGGATTTCCCAGTAACAGCACTCCTTCCAGTCACGGTGTCTGTCCGTACCAACTGGTCAGTGCTAGAATGAGCTTCCCAGGGTGGTCAGGACAGCAGGATCATTGACTGATGCGGACTGAAGACCCCCATTTAAAGGTTGGCTGGTTCCCCTGCCATCCATACCTTGTAGCACTCCCACCTTTTGTATTGATAAAGGTTATGATGGTTTTAGTTTAGGTTTTTATGTTTTTATGTTCTTCTTCTTAGGGCTTGCTATGGATGTAATCTGTACTGTATGTATTCTGAATCAGTGCTTTGGTTTTTGGGTAGCATAGCTAACTTTCACTAGCGCTTTAACAATCTTTATTCGCTAGTCTGAGAATGTTATTAGCCTGGTCTGGGACTAGCGCCCATATTATTCAGGTGAATGCACTTCTGTTTCTCCTATACTGTAAGTCACCTTTATTAAGAGCATCTGGTAAATTCATATAATATAATGTGCTGTACTGTAATATACATATGCTGGCACTGGTTTGGTATTTCAGATGGTTTTTTTTTTGGTGCTGTTGTATAACTCTTTTTTTGACAAGGTTAAACTTGTGAGTGGTTCAACCGTCCCCCTGCTTGCTCTAATCCCCGGCCCCATGCAGGCCTTAGAGGAGAATAGGGCACAGTTGTGGCCTCTCCCCCCACCCCTCCGAACGTCCGTCCCCCTCATCTCCGAGACCCTCAGGGGTCCTGTCCGACTCGCCCGAGTCCCGGCCCCCGGCCGGCCCCTGGGCCCCCGCCCTACTTCACCCCTCCAAACCTTGACCGGCTCTGCAATCCAATTAGACCCCTTCATTAACCCAAACAGTGGGGGGGGGGGAGACAGGTTGCACACATTCTCTCTCTCTCTCTTTCTCTCACATTCTCTCTCTCTCTCAGGCACTGCAAAAACAACAAGCCTTAACAAGTCTTGTTATAAGACTTAAGATCTTATTTTTTCTTTCAAGTAGAAAATATTTTCTTAAGTTTCCTTGTGTTTGACAAGTGTCTTATCGCATCGGCAAATCTTGAAATGAGTCAAACTGTCTCACCTGTCTTATTTTGCAAAAAAGTAAAAGAGAAATAAGATTTTGTCTCAGTATAAGACAAAAATACTTGTTTTCCTTGACTTATTTTTGCTTTTTTGCAGTGTTCTTTCACGTTTTCTCTGTCTCTCCCTCTCTCTCTCTCTCTTTCTCTCTCTCTCTCTAACTCACACACACACACACACACATTTACACACTCACACACAGCAGTAATTGCACACCTGTGCATTAGCATGCGCGCTCATCCTCCCTGCATTCCAGCGGCAGGAGTAACGGGCACGTTGCGGCCCACGCGCGGCGGTGTTGTTCCCTGGCAGGCCCTCGCGCGGCGGTACCCACAAGGCCGAGCGCGAGGCGTGCCTCTCCCCTGCCAGACGGCGGCGGCCATTACGCCACCGCGCTCTGACAGCTACCTCACCGGGCAGGAACCCCCTTCATCGCCCGGGCTGAGCGCGCTCATTACGGGGCGGCGTGGGGAGACGGGCTGACGGCAGACAGCTGGCTACTGGACCTGGGGGCTGCGGCCTGCCAGGAAAACAACACCCCGTTCCCATCAGCCCCCCCCGCTCACCCGTCAAGCTCCCGGGACTGTTCATAACACCTCAACCAATTAACGCTCCCCACAGGGCTCACACGCACACAGGCATGTACGCATGCACACACACACTCACATACACACATATATGCACACACACTTATGCACACATGTACGCATACACACACACACTCACACACAGACACGCACTTACGCACACAAGTACGCATACACACACTCACTCACATACAGACACACACCTACGCACACAAGTACGCATACACACACGCACTCACATACATACTCACACGCACATACACACACACGTACACAGTTTGGCACACATGTACGCACACACGCACATGCACACACAAACACATACACACACACATACACACACACACACACAACTTCTTGAAACATTCCACACGCATGTGGTCATAAAAAAAAGTTCTCAACTCTATCTCACTATCTTACAGTATATACTTGGTAATGTAGAAATATCCAGAAATGACGATTTGGGAGAGGACAGTCAGGACCATCCCTAGCTAATTACATAAACCCACAGTTATAATTGAGGACCCTTACATTGCACATACACTTCGCTCTCCCACACTTTCTGCCTCCTTCTTCTCCAGGTCCACTGCTGTGCCTTTCCTCCTCTTCCATGATGTCACAAGGCCAGGTGCCCCCACCCCAGGCACTGGGATGCAAGGGGAGTCAGTGCTTAATCTGGCGTAATGCTTTCCTCGCACATAAACATCATAACTTTGACCAGAGTGGAAAAGTACAGAATGGACACATTCGTTTGCAGTGACTACAGTTCAGAAAAGATCCAGACTCAACATTTTCAATTCAGATGAGGATTAACGGCTCAAATATTTCAGCATTTTGCCTTTATTGGTGAGATCAATGAAATGTGCTGATGGCAGTCTTACACAGCACAGTCTCCAGTGAAGTCATTTTGACCTTGGGTGAAGAGCATTCTTTAAATATACTGAAGATTATTCAAAGTAAATTGAATCTCTGTTTTTAATCCAAAGGTCTAACATAAGAGTGCAATCCATTGCTATTTACAGTGCACATTTTCCTGCGCCCATATGCACCTGAATATGAAGGGCATGATCTAAAACATAATGAAGGCTCATGGGAAGGTGCGTGAGCTCCGTGTGTTTTTCAGAGCTGGGATGGAGCCAGTATCAACCCCAGGGATGACTGCCATCTTTTACATTTCATTTAGCAGACGCTTTTATCCAAAGCGACGTACAAAACCGTGCATATCAAGGTCATACAACAAACAATCGAACGCACCACATAAGGTACAATTCATATAAGATCAAATTCATATTACCCATCTCTCACCTCCAAACACAGACTCACAGAGAGAAGCTGCTTCAAACCCAGGACAACTTTGCGGTCATGTGACCTGCCCTAGCAAACACCTTGTGACATGTGGATGAGAGAGAAAAGTTGAACATGAGGTCATTCAACAGACTGAAACTCCTTCTCATCTTGGCAGTATAGTCTTTCTCTGACTCTTCTTTCTCTCTCTAATTTTGATAATTAATGATGTTGAAGAATTTGTAACTCGCTGATTTACAGGATTTCTTGTCTCCAGTATACAAGAAGAAAAATGATAATTCAAATTTCAGTCTGACACTTTTTAAGAGCATTTCTTTTTGTTTTTTTGGGATGGGACTGTGAAAGTAAGCTATAGTTTTTTTTTGTTTGTTTTTTGATACATAAAATGTAGTTTTAAAAGTCAAAAAGTCTCTATCGCTCTCTCACATTCTGTGTCTGTTACTCTCATCTCTCTCTCTCTATCTCTCTCTCTCTCCCTCCCTCCCTCCCTCCCGGCCGGGGCAGAAAGGGTTACGCAGAGGCCTGCATTCCAGAAGAAATGGCGGAATCAACAGGCATGAAATTCATTTCTCACATGGCTGCATCTGCGTCTCCGAATCATAACCTGGACTGACAATTCAATCGCGTGCTTTCTCGCCTTCCAGCCTGCCCGTCGCGCTCCCCTCCTGCTGCTCCACCTCCCCCCACCTCCTCCTCCCCGCCCGCCTCCTCCTCGTCTAATTACACAACCTCCCTCCCCTCGGCTCGTTAGCCGCGACCAAAAACAATTAAGAACGCCAACCGAAATTACGGTAATGGTCTTTAGGGAGTTACTGACCTGGTCCCACCACCCCCAACCACTACCACCACTTGTTTGCAAAGAGGGGGTCCCGGATGTGTTTTCTGGGAGTCTGATTGCTGACTAATGCCTATAGTGCAGAATGTTGATTAAACAGGGGGGGTAGTGTGTGTGTGTGTGTGTGTGTGTTTGTTTCTCCTTGCGGTGGGTATTTCACACACACAGACCTCCCCGCACGACACACACAGCTCGATGCGATGCTAGCAGAAAGCCGGATGAGTGGATGACGTTATTACGCTGATTGGCGACCGCTACGGTCCAAAAGGTGGAAGGAGTTAGTGGTGGTCCCTGAGTAGAAAAACAAGACGAGGTGCAGGATGTTTCGCTGGCCCCTTCTGGGGTGGGGGTGGGGGTGGGGGAGATCTGTGAGTCTGCTTTGGGTCTGGGCCCTCTCTCCACCACTGTCCTGGGACAGGGTGTTACACACGGCCCTGACGCAGGTCATATCAGAAGAGCATCAATGAGGCAAGCAGAGAGAGGGGGGGTAGTGTGTATGTGTGATTGTGTGTGTGTGTATGTGTATGAGTGTATACAGTATTTGTACAGTGATGTGTGTGTACAGCACAGGAGTACTGGGGACTCTGGCAATGCGTGTGTGTACAGTACAGGAGTTGTGGAGACTCTGGCAATGTGTGTGTGTGTGTGTGTATGTGTGTACAGTACAGGAGTTGTGGAGACTCTGGCAATGTGTGTGTGTGTGTGTACAGTACAGGAGTTGTGGAGACTCTGGCAGTGTGTTTGTGTGTGTGCTTGTACAGTACAGAAGTTGTGGGGACCCTTGTGTGTGTGTATGTGTGTGTGCGTACAGTACAGGAGTTGCGGGGACTCTAGTGTGTGTGTGTGTGGGTGTGTGTACAGTACAGGAGTTGCAGGGACTCGAGTATGTGTGTGTGAGTACAGTACAGGAGTTGCAGGGACTCGAGTATGTGTGTGTGAGTACAGTACAGGAGTTGTGGGGACTCTAGTGTGTGTGTATGTGGATTTGCGGGGACTGTAGTATGTGTGTGTGTGTGTGAGTACAGTACAGGAGTTGCGGGGACTCTAGTGTGTGTGTGTGTGTGTGTGTGTGTACAGTACAGGAGTTGCAGGGTCTCTAGCATGTGTGTGTGTGTGTGTGTGTGTGTGTGTGTGTGTGAGTACAGTACAGGAGTTGCGGGGACTGCAGTCTGGCAGTGCTGTACTTGCGGCCCCTCGCTCCTGGGATTAATACTAATTGTTTGAGAATGACTCTGAGCTCTGGACCACCCAGAGAGAGGGAGAGTGAAGAGAGGGGAGGAGGGGAGGAGGGGAGGAGGGAGAGAGAGGGGGCCGCAAGAGGCTGAGGGAGAGGGGAGAGCTTGAGCAATAATGGGGGGGCATGGTCTACTCTCCTCTATCTCATCTCTCACATCTCTGCTTCCTTCATTTTCTTCATCTTCTCTTTCCTTCTCTCACTCTTTTCAGCTTGGAAAAGAAAGAGAGAGAACATCCCTGCCTTCAGTTTAAGTCAATATAAAGGACTAAGGATACATGTTGGTGTTCGTTTTTTGATGTTTGGTGGGTTTTGTTCCTGCAGCAGTACCTGATTGGGTGCGTGGGACGTGGGAGGGGGAGGGAGAAGAGGGCAGGTAATTGGCCAAAAACACACTGCACAACATTTACTGATTGGTTCTGATTGGTATGAGGTGAGTCCTGTACCTGCAGGAAGGGTGGGGTGAGTGTGTGTGTGTGTGTGTGTGTATGTGTGTGTGTGTGTGTGGGCGGAGGGGTGGGGTTGGTGGAATGTCCTTAATCTGCCCCTGAGGAACTATCCAGCAGAACGGTTCTTCCCCCTGGAGAAGGACATTGAGGACGTAATGCAGCGTTATGCAGGTGTACTGCAAAACCCAACGCTCCCATTTTGTCGTTCACCCAAAACCCAATGTCCCCATGTTTTCATTCACCCAAACCTCAAACGTCCCCACTTTTCATGCACTCAAAACGTCCCCACATTTTCATACATCCAAAACCCAGCCTGACCGGCGACCAGCAGTGGCTCTGCCCATAAATGACAAAAAAAGTCCCAGAAGCCTCAATGAGTAGGGCTGGCAGGCCCGAGGAACAGCAATCCCACCAAACCCAGCCACTCCCACCAGACCCGCCTCCTCTACTCCAACACCAACCCCAGGCATGTGAAGTCACTGGGGGTGGGTGGGGATGGGGATGGGGTTGGGGTGGGTCAGGCCACAGAACTCCCTTGACGGACCAGCGGTCTGGTCTGACACACTGACTCACTTCCACCGAGCGACTGACTGACGGACCTAACCACACACACACAAACACACACACTTGCACACACACTGCAGGCAGAGCGGCACAAACCACAAAGAAAAATTCATGCCTGCTCCCTGCAGTGGCTAACCCCCCCCCAACGGCCCCCCTCTCCAACGGCCCCCCTCTCCCCTCCCCATCTGTTCTTCGGGCTATGGCTGTTCCAGATTTTCATAACACAACACACTGCCTCCTTCTCTCGCTCTCCCTCTCTTTCCCTCCTTCTCTCTCTCCCTCCCCCAGTGGCAAAGTGGGAGGCTCCCCTCTTGCCCCCCCTCCCTCGCCCCCACCCCCCCACCCCTGGTCCCCTGCCGACAGGCTGCCTTTCCACACCAGCTGCCAAAAATAAGACAGGCTGGCCGGAGGGCCCTGGAGGGGGGGGCGTAGGTGAAGTGGGCCCCCCCCCCCCCCTCCCTGGCTCTGCACTTCCCCGGCTGAATTCAGACACTTGGCTCTGTTTATTTAATATTCAGTCAGCCGAGGGGAGTAGGGTTAGCCACAGCTTATAAAACTCAGTCAGCGTGACCAAGAAATGCCCCCCACCCCCCCCCAAACCCCCTCCACACACACACACACACACACGCATGCACGCCCTGCGCCTTCACGCCTCTGAAGCGCGTAAATACGCAGGACGCAGGGGCCCCTCCCCTGCCAGAGGCCGAGCTGAACGTCAGCAAGAGTGGTGTGTGCTGTGTGTCTCCACGGCAACAGGCGAGGAACGGATTACAAGGCCTGCTCCACTTTGAGAGGCTCGGTGTAAAAGGAGTCTTTAAATAAGTTTGTAATTATTTTTTGCAGTATTTAAGGTACTGCACATAACATTAATAATATATTCACCAAAGACCAAAAGTAGTTTTAATTTGGCTTTTTTGGCTCAGGTGAATGACAATTCACTTCTTAGTAACTTTCTACTTTAAAACAATCATCACTACTAGGCAAAAGCTTGTGTTCCATTGATAAAGTAATATTCTTCAGCACACCTGGGTCAAATACGTAATTGTTTTGGATTCAAATACTTTTCTGTTCTCGATTGATTTTGTCCGGCTGAGATTGAGCCAACCAAGAGGACCAGAAGGTGGGGTTTGCACTTTCTGAGAGTATTTCATAGGTTCCAATGCACCACACAAAAGTATTTGAATCCAAAACAATTATGTATGTTCTTCACTCTTCACATCCTATTCAGTCGCTGGCATCTCAACAAACTGTCCCGGGTTTGACAGCTGTCTCTTTGGCCACAAAAGGAAACAGGGGGGGTACCGAAACCATGGGACTAACCCCCACCCCCACCCCTAAAGTCGTGCACGAGCGAGCGTGCACTCAGGAAACCGCAACGCCTCAAGGGGGGTCATCATCCGATCTGTCAGCGGGGCTGAGAGAGCCGCTCCGCCCAGGCCAGCCGGCTATCCCAGCATGCCTCTCTCCCGCGCGGCTCCGCCGGCCCGGGACTCCATGGCAACGGAGGGCCGGTCAGAGGTCGCGGGAGAAAGGTTGCTTTTATCTGCTAATGAGGCGGCTACCTGCGGGGGCCGGCGGGCTGATGAATGAGCGGAGCTGACAGCGATGCCGTCTCCGGCCGTCTCGCCCGTCACTTCAAACGGGGGCTCGGAGCGCGGGCGGCGGGGGACGGGGGGCGGCCCAAACGGTCTCCGCCGCCCCGGCCCGCCCCATTGGCCGCCCGCTTAATTGCTTTCGCACACGCCCGGGCGAACGCGGGCCGTCGAGGAGGGACGCGACCGTGTCTCCGCCGTGCTCCTCAGAGAAGAGACCCCGCGGGGCGTTCTGTGTGTGCTTCTCACATACATTTCACATGTGTTTACAGATGTGTGTTTACAGGGGCAAATCGAGTTAGTGTGATCGCGGAGCAAGTCACACTACTGTTTTCCTGTTCGAATATTAAATTCAACTTTATTATTATTATTCCGATGGATATTTGTCCGCTATTTCCTCCCAGTTTTCAAGATATCAACACCAAACCAACTGGAAAACTTCCAGCTCGGTCCCAAATGGTGTGCTTGTCTGCAGCTTTTTGACATTCCCAATTAATTTTTCAGATACTCAAAGTTTTCCAAAGGGGGGGAATCCCACAGAGGGTGAATGGCGGAATGTTGACCATTGTGACATTGCCATGGCCTCTCGCAGCTGAACTGCTGCCTTTCCAGCTGATGATGTCACCAGGCTCTCCAGCACTTCCATATACTTCCATGGCCTCAATTGCCTTGCATCATACAAAAAGCCACACATCCAACCACTCTGATTGGATACTATCAATACCTAGCAACTACCTAGTAACACCCTAGCAACAACCTATTATAACATAGCAACCACCTAGCAACCCCATGACACACCCTAGCAACAACCTAGTTAGACCCTAGCAACCACCTAATAAGACCCTAGCAACCACCTGGTACACCTAAGCAACCACCTAGAAAGCCCCTATAAACGATGTAGAAACACCTTAGCAACCAACGAGTACACTCTAGCAACCACTTAGTAGACCCTTGCAACCACCTACAGGCTGCAGGTCCTTCACCAGTATAATTTTTCTCTCTGCAGATATGAAAGCAGCTTGGTTGGAGACCAAATCACGGGTGCAGAAGCACCCATGGAGAAGGATAGCATAACCATATAGGAGCACAGACTTCTACCTGAATTACAGATTATTTGCTCACCGAAACCGGCTTCTCCAGATAAGGTGAAAGGCCACAGGGTTCTATCTGCAGATGGTATAGTGTCAGACAGAAAGTCTCATGATCATAATATTGGCTTTTAACACATTCTAAAAAGTAATTTTAGGTGTTTGATATGTCCTAACTGAAAGATTACACAAAGAAGACCGTTCCCATTTTAATAAGTCACTTTTTAAGGAAATATCGGTAACACTTTATTTGAAAGGTCCTACTTCAGTGCGATGTAGTAACTCCTTTATCAGCACTACATAGCACATTCATAAGTGATACATAAGCATTCATAAGCACTTTTGTCAATAACCACAAATAGGCATATCGTATTGTCAGCAATGATGCAGCAAGTGATATTACCATGACATTCCAAGTGAACTGACACAAGATCCTTATGTCCATTTTTGACAAGCGCTTATGAATGCTTATATAGTGCTTATGAATGAGCTATATACGTAGCTCTTATGTAGGACCCTTCAAATAACGTGTTGCCGAAATATCAAAGGGAACCCTGAACTGAAAATGCTCATCATGGCATGGCTGTAATGAAAACAATGT
>NC_083766.1:52944670-52947170 GCF_963514075.1 Conger conger | reverse complement strand
GTCTTTACAAGTCCAGAAAGTAATCCGAAATGTAGCTAAATTTACCACAAATTTAAGAATATTTCTTAATTTATGACACTGTTAATATGAACCACATATCTGGCCCAAGATTAACATGTCAGATTTTCCAGATTTTCTTCCAAAAAACCTCTGCTTCTCAGTAGTACTAAGCCAGAGAAAACTCCTCCTTGTCGCATTTTGAGTGATCCCATTTCCTAACAGTCCCTAGAAGGGGACAGATGCCACCTTTCACCCAATCACCTACTCTAGACAGGAAAACCATTTTGCCTCCACTCCACTGTCTAGATGTGCCTGATTCTATAGTCTGTAGCCAGAGAAAGAACATCAAATTTGAGCTCTTTTGAATTGAGGTGTTGTCCATCCATCCATCCATTATCTGAACCCGCTTAACAGGGTCGCAGGGGGGCTGGAGCCTATCCCAGCATACATTGGGCGAAAGGCAGGAATACACCCTGGACAGGTCGCCAGTCCATCACAGGGCACACACACCATTCACTCACACACTCATACCTACGGGCAATTTAGATTCTCCAATCAGCCTAACATGCATGTCTTTGGACTGCGGGAGGAAACCGGAGTACCCGGAGGAAACCCACGCAGACACGGGGAGAACATGCAAACTCCACACAGAGGCCCCAGCCGACGGAGATTCGAACCCAGGACCTCCTTGCTGTGAGGCGGCAGTGCTACCCACTGCACCATCCGTGCCGCCTGTTGAGGTGTTGTGTCACTGCAAATTAATTTTCCGTAACAGCACATTAGTCATTGTACTTGGCTACAACACAACTGTTTCTTCACTAACAAACAGAAGATAGGCCCCGATAGTGCTTATCGACACTACTTTTGCTCACTCGTTAATAATGAAATGAAATTGTAGTTTGGCTTTTGAGCAAGTTGTTTCTTGGCTCCATAGTCGTCACAACAACTCTAAGAATTATTCTCACAAAACAAGAATGCCAAAGTATGTCAGAGGAGTTCTTGCTAAGAAGAAATAATCTATGACATTTTTTTTTTGCCATTTCATGTCTGACTGTTCCTTGCCAAAAGCAATCTGAAGGTTCCTACTCAGGGGCTTTGAACGGATCTCTCAATATATCAGAAGACTGATGAAACGCCAGTGTGCCTTCATTTCAAAAACAGAGATATTCCTCATAGTCACATTCGCACTGTAGAAGTTTCTGATGTTTCAAAGTCAACTGATGTCTTCCTCAGTGAGAAGGTTCCTTGAAGGAAGATTCTACATTTCCTTTCCAAGGTAGGTAGATACCCCCACCTCTGAACCCACCTACTTGTCACATCGAGTTGTATAGAATTTCTTTATTTTTGTAACATTCAACAGCACATTTTAGATTTCTCATTGTAATGTAGGCTTTTAATTAACCAAATGTCCGTGTATGGCACATTTTACAGAAGCAAATTTTGGAGATACGGAGAAATTATGTAAATATTATCAGCAATGGTGAACATTCATACATTGGTCAAATGTTGGAGATGTTGCCATACAAAGACTCTTTAGTGTTTTTGTCACCATTCCCTCATCAAAGCTCATAATGATTCAACCGCTACACCTCTGCACCCTGCTAAGAGCTAAATGTGCAAAAGCCCATAAGTATTTGGACAGTGACGCAACTTTTGTTTTGGCTCTGTACCCCAGCACACTGGATTTGCGTCACTGTCCAACTACTTATGGACTGCACTGAACAGCTCATAGAGATGAGAGATGAGGGGTCATGGCAACCAGCTGCAAGGAGAAATAGAGTGGACAGGGCAATGACTCACTCAAGTTTACTGGAGGACATCCGGACTACATTAAACACAGAAACTTTATTACAGCTTTACCTCTTTTCAAATACAGACAACTAAAATTCACAGCGGGTCGGGGCAGGCGAATAGGACCCAGAGAAGTGTGTGGGACCCAGGACAAGCCCGGGGGAGCAGAGGTATTGGGCCAGCTTCACTGGTGTAAGGCACGCATGGGATGTACATGGTGCTGCTCATCCTTTGCTCCTATTCGCTGCTTCATCAGTGTAAAACGCTTTCACTCGAGGCGGTTATGGCTTGGGCAGGCAGATTATATAGGTCCACCCAAACCCCAAACACTGCTCATTAGCTCAGATATTTAACTACAGGAGGTCCAGGCTCTAGATTTCAGTATAAAACATTCACCGACAGAGTACTGCACTCCTTTCTTCATTAAGATGTATAAAAATGTTCCAGCTTCAACAAGAGGACAGACGTTCCAAGCACACCTGGGTCAAATACGTAATCGTTTTTTACCCAGGTCTGGTTGCAATGTGTAAAATACTGAGCGGAATATCGGGTGGGTCAGCAGAATATAGTCGGTCACCAGAGTGTAACAGAGTTATAGTTATAGTGCCAACAGAGGTCCTCATTGGGTCTGGCCACATAAGACCCTCTTGGGAAAGGGCTCGATGGACAGCGCCTAAAAGTTGAGGAGAAACACCTCCATCGGTGAACC